>NC_056733.1:1286109639-1286131581 GCF_019279795.1 Protopterus annectens | reverse complement strand
TGTCGACACAGCTACCCGGCTGTGTACTCTCACTACTGCTTGTGACCATTATGGTTGACACCTTTTCCAATGCCCATAGTGGGACATGTTTTGTGGAAACATCGGATTTTGCAGGCCAACACATACCCACAGCAAGTGGTGTTGACAGATCTTCAGTTGTTTGCCATTATATACGCTTATTCTGGTAGCGTTTGGGTTCCTTATTCGGTTTCTGATGCCATGTATGTGTTTCATAGACAAAATATATGTTTTATGCTACTATTACAGGTGTATTGAGTGAATATTTTTGCACAGAAATCGCAGGTCATTTGCCATGTGTCGATTTTGCCGGGACACAACTGTCCATTGAGGGACTGTCCAGAGCAAAGTGGGACAGCTGGTAACCCTGGTGACCATGCCCATGTCGCTACTGGGGTTGCCACCTTTTCCGATGGCCAAGGTGGGACATTTTCGGGACTCACATCAGATTTTGCAGGCCGACACATACCCACAGTCACTATATAGCATAAAACTTCACTTGTTTGCCTAAATGAAAGCTTATTGTTGTAGCAGTTTGGTTGCTTATTCTGTTTCTTGTGACATTTAGGTATTTTACTTACGGAAATAACCATTTCAGACAACCATTACATTACATACGGGATATCATGTTGTCCTACAATCTTAGCACATTTGCCGTTTTTAATATTTTTTATCGGGACACAACTGCCCATGGAGGGACTGCCCCTCGCAAAGTGGGACAGGTGGTAACCTTAGTCGCTACTCCTATGTCGGTGCGGCGCGCTGACATGCTGCGGTACACCTTCTCTGGGTATGCCCACTGACGGTGCATTGAAGGACGAACACGGTGTTACGCGTATCCTTTGTTCCTTGGATGGGTACACTTGGGCTACGTGGGTTGTGTTTGCTTCTCCTTTTTGTTGGGACGGGTACTATGTTGCATACTCTACGTGCGTTTCATTCTGCACGGGCCCTGGCTGCTGCCATTACTATTATGGGCGGACCGTGGCAGTCAGCACATTAGGTTGCTCATCGCCTGCCGGCTTAGCCACGCCTCCGGACGCATCCTACTTGGGCTCGCTCACGTACACTACGCACGTGTCTGTGGTTGCGGCGCGCTCTCATTACTATGCATATGGCGCTACTATGCCGACTGTTCACTGCACCGCCGGTGCAGGCCTTACACCGGCCCTGCGCCGAGCTTCATGAATCCCGGGGTCTGTTTGTAAAATGGCAGAACATATTTTAAATAGTAAATCTGTGTGGGACTAGAGAAATGAAATTTTGATGCTTGCAATTAAATGAACAGAAAATACACAAGGGTTGGGTAGAAGTAACTGGTAGAAATTAATTATGGAACCAAGGCAATGGAACTGATGATTTGGCAAGGAAAAGTAATAGTGTGGGAACAAGCCAAGTGAATGTTTGAACTAAAGGTTAGATATTGTTTTTCATATCAGAGGTTGATAGCAGAGTTTAGGCAAAGAAAGTGAGAGAGAGAGAGAGAGAGAGAGGAATAATAAGTGAAATGTCAACCTTGGTAGAGTTCTTGGTGGAGTAAAGAACAGAAGGTGCTAATATTAAGGGCTAGTGCTATTATTAATGAGCTAATTAGCATGGCATGAAAATATGACATGCTAATTATCAGAGTAAATCTGTGGAGTTAGAAAGGACTACAGTGAGAGAATATATAATCTAATTAGAAATTAACTATGGAAGGACATTGGTAGGATGCCCAACGTATGCAACAAAGTCCAGATGATTTAGGATATTTACACACAAATGTTTGCAAAGGCACTTTTACACAATAAGTAGACTTTTACACAGGCAGAGTGTAAATGTTGGATGTTTGAAGGGGAAGAGAAAGAACACTAGCAGTATATGTTTGTAATACATGGAATTGACTGATTTTGAAGAATCTCTACTGAATTCACTGACAAAGATGATGGGGAATTAAATGGCAATAACTAAGGAGATAATATTTTTGAATTGTAGTTGTGGATTGGAAATATGAAGCGACAGTAAGGCTTTATTAACTTAGTGTTGTAACAAAAAAACACAACAATTACAAGAAAATAAAAATCAAAAGTCAAACCAATGACTGATAATATATTGAAAACAGTAAAAGAAATTAAAGAACTGGTGGTTGGATCTTTAATACAGAGAGGGAATACATTGCATAAAATAAATGATAAATGGTATATTTGGGAACAATATGTTGTTAAAATTAATGTTAAGTTAAACAACATAAAGGCATAATGGAAAGAATAAAAATAAAGTTATCAGGGAAAATGTGTATTGCATATGAAAATAATTGAGAATGTTATTTCTTCTCTTTGATAATATATGGGATCTCATGTTGCAAGATGAAGTAAGATAAAAAGTCATATTTTGGTTTCATGACAAAAATGTTGTATAATGTTGAAAATGTAAAGGAATGGGTATACATAGCCCTTTCAGCCTCTCAGCATCAGAACTGGGGACAATAAGGCCAGAGACAAACTGTTCAGGGGAAAAAGATCTCACCTCAAGGAATCCATTTAAATACTGCTATCACTGCTTTAGAAAGTTGACAAAGTAAGAACATTTGAATTAACACACATTTCATGAAGTCAGACAAATCTGTAATTGTAAGGTATGCCATTTTTGTTAATTCTAACCCATCACCTTTTTCTTAAAGTATTTTTAGTCAGTTGTTTTACATTAAGAAAATCTGTGGTCTGCACTGTTGTGGCAGGACATGCAGCTTACATCCTTCTAAGTTGGGAATTGCTGATTGAAGACTCAGTGTCTGTTATTTCTAAAAGTGTATTAGTTCTTTTTAAAGCACTTGGGCTTCAGGCCAGTTATTTTTCATTTAGAAGGTTTGTGGTCTGCACTCTTGTCGAAGGAGAGGCTAGATACTGCCCTTCTGAGCTGGGAATTTCTGGTTAAAGGCTTATTGTGCCTGCTTATTTGAACTGTTTCTTTCTGAAATTGGTTTGCCTTGGTTGCTGTAGCATAGACTAGATTCAGGCATCCTGAATCGAGTTTTATTTCTATAACTTGAGCACTAATCCAGGCCATCTCTTTTGGAGAAGGTTCACCTGCACCCTAGTGGCAGACGTGTGTAGTTAGAACTTGTCTGATTGAAGACTGCTGAAACAGGCCCAGTTTTGAGCTTTTTTACTGGTTAATTGGGTAATTTGTTTAAATCAGTTTGCTCATTTTCTATTCTTATATAAAAATACACTTTATTCATCTGCTTTTACTGTATTTGTGTTTCTTCCTACTTTATTACTTTACTTTGTTTTGCTGCTTGTTCTTAAAAGTACTTAATTGCATTTATTCTGCTGCATTTATTACTGCTTGTTAGTAGCCTGATTAAATTGTAACTGTTATTCTAAGCTTTTGGTTGAAGCACTTGGGCATCAGACCAGTTGTTTTACATTAAGAAGGTTTGTGGTCTGCACTGTTGTGGCAGGACAGGTAGCTTACATCCTTCTAAGTTGGGAGTTGCTGATTGAAGGCTTAATGTATGTTATTCTAAATGTGTATTAGTTCTGGTTTAAGCACTTGGGCGTTGGGCCAGTTATTTTACATTAAGAAGGTGTTGTCTGCACTCTTGTGGGAGGAGAGGGAAGATTCTGCCCTTCTGAGCTGGGAGTTTCTGGTTAAAAGCTTATTGTGCCTGTTTATTTGAACTGTTTCTTTCTGAAATTGGTATGCCTTGTTTGCTGTAGCATAGACTAAATTCAGATCTGCCAAATCTAGCTTTGTTTGTATAACTTGAGCACTAATCCAGGCCATCTTTTTTTGGAGAAGGTTCCCTTGCACCCTGGTGGCAGGAGTGTGCAGTTAGAACTGATTGAAGACTGCTGGAATGGGGCTCAGTTTTTAGCTTTTTATTGGTTAATTGGTTAATTTGTTTAAGTCAGTTTGCTCATTTGCTACTGTTATATAATATATATGTATATATATATATATATATATATATATATATATATATATATATATATATATATATATATATAGATATATATATATATATATATATATATATATATATATATATATATATATATATATATATATATATATATATATATATATATATATATATATATATATATATATATATATATATATATATATATATATATATATATATATATATAGATATATACATATATATATATATATATATATATATATACACACACTTTATGCATTGCCGCTTAGCTAGGGTTAAACTATTCCTGGCACCATAAAGTCTGCTCTTCAAATTTTCCCTTAAAACGAGCCAGTTTTTTAGTTTTAGCACTAAAATCTGTTTCTTTCAGCTCAGCATTTGCTCAGAACTCGTTGTAAGCACTAAATAAGCTACAAATTATTACAGCACTCAACTTTCCTTACTTGTCTAGAGGAAAACAGTTTTTAGTACTTAATAAATTAGCACCTATCCAGGCATGTCTAAGGGTCAGCTCCCGGTGTTTTCTCCTGTCTACCTGATGAATCTGGGTATCTTGGGGCAATGCAGCAATTGCCGCATGTACGCAGACAACCCTCTCCTTCTACCACCCAACACTACAACCTGTGAGAGATGCACTTATATAGCCAAAATGGAAACTCTCTTCACCCAAGACTGACTAGAATGTCAGGAGGAGAAGGTAAATACTTGCATCACACCACACTCATCACATAGTCCCTCAAAACCTGCACCACCAAAACACACACATAGAAACATGAAACACACTTCTACAGGCTCTCAATAAACATCTGCTCAAGCAACAGAGACCTCCATAGCAGAAACACAAGCAACCTTCACCCCCCCAACACAACCCAAATGACACATAGCCCACAAACTCAGTGTGCCACTCAACCACATCTCATAAGGCATAACACTCTAGTCATAGGTGACTCTATAGTCAGGCACACTGATGTTCCACTCACCAGGCTAAACAAGGAGAAAGTTACTGTCAGCTGCCTGTTGGGTGCCAGTATCCACCACATAATGCATGCACTCAGGTCACTCCACAACAAGTACAAATATGACTCTGTCATTGTCCATGTTGGTGTGAATGACCTGAAATGTACCAACCTGGACTACATGAAAAGAGACATGGAGGAGCTCTCCAATCTTGTAGCCCAGACAGGTATGACCCTAGCCCTGAGTATCATCCTGCCATCACTCAGAATGATGCCACAGTACAAGGACAAAATGATTGACTTCAACATTTGGTTAAGTTTCTGCTGTCATTCTAAGGGGATCCAGTATCTGTCTGCATAGGATAACATGATTGACAGACCATATTGCATTGCCAGAGATGGTCTGCACCTGTCACCCTTGGGATTACGGATACTGGCTAAGGCTTTTGCCACCCCTATAGTGTCTTTTTTATGCAAGGTTCAAATGACAAATTCACTACCTTAACAGGTACAAGCAAGCAAAATCTGAGGGTAATGCTACTCAATGCTAGAAGTCTAAACCTCAAAATGCATTCACTCGAGGCACTCCTTAAAATGGAGAACATTGACATCTGTCCAGTGACAGAGACCTGGCTCAAGGCTCCAGAGAACAGCCCTGCATTACCAGGCTATAATTCATACCACACCTTTCGGCCACCAAACCTGGACCGAAACACTAAAGATGGAGGCGTGTCCATATTCATTAAGGATATCCACACCTCCAGGCTAGTTGCTCAGCATAATGTATCCGAGATTATCCAAGTGCAACTAACTCTGGGCAAGACCGCAATCCAAATTATAACTTGCTACAGATCCCCCACCATGCCCCAGGATTCCCACTCCTCATTTCTTGATAAACTGGAAAATATTAGGGTACAACCCAACATTCCAATAATGGGCAATTTCAATTACTCCACCATTAACTGGGAAAACTACTCATGTACCAACTCTGTTGCTCAATGTTTTCTGGAATTCATAAATTCCAATGCCTTGGATCAACTTATCCACACCCCCACCAGGGGCATCCATATCCTAGACCTGGTCATTACCAACATGGGTGGCCACTGTTCCACACCAGAGGTCAATTCCTCATTGGTCAGAACTGACCACAAGCTAATCACTGTAGACATACACATCCTGCCCCCACCCCTCATTAGGGAAACCACCATAAAAAATTTCTCCAAAGCCAACTTCACACTTCTTAAGACAGAAGTGGCAAACTTCATGACACGAATGCAGATGGACAATAGAGGTACGACTGCTGAATCCTACACAAATACACTTTATAAGCACTTACACGAGTGCATGGATTGTGCTATCCCTAACAGAACCAAGATGCTATCCTCCAAAAAAGGAAACCAATCTGGTGGTCCCCTGCTATAAACAAACTCTATAACAGAAGAAAGAAACTGTTGCAAAAAAGAGTAAAATCCCATGATTGGAGGAACTCCCTTGTCAGCCTCGGTAAGAAGCCGAGATCCCTCATAAAATCCTCCAAAGCTAGTTACGAAAACAAAATCACCACTGATTCTAAAGACAACCACAAAGCATTCTATAGCTATGTCAAGAATCTCAATGCCAACACTCAGATCTGCTCTGAGTTACAGCACAATGGCACTAAGTATACAGAACCAACTGATATCGTCAACATCCTGGCAGATAGGGTCAGTGCTAAGTTTACCTCCCTCTCACCCCCTAAATGGCCCATCTTTATATCAGAAGAATGGAAAGGTCCTGTAATCACGGCTGCACAGGTATAAACCACACTGTCCAAAGCCAAGAACTCAGCATCCATGGACCCTGACAACATCCCAGGCTGCATTCTACATGAACTGCAGAATGAACTGGCACCCCACCTAAGCACCATGTTCAATCATAGCCTCACCTCAGGCTTTGTGCCCACTGAATGGCGCACAGCAATGGTTATCCCACTCCACAAAGGGGGAGCCACCACGGACCCTGGGAACTTCCGACCCCATTAGCATAACGAGCCTGGTCTGCAAGGCCATGGAACGTATCATCATGGATCTTATACACATAGATATTAGTAATCTCCAAACTCTGGATCCCACCCATTTCGGGTTTGTAAAAGGCAGATCATGTCTCCTAAACCTGATAGACTTCTTTGAAGCAGTCACCAAAGCTGTGGACGAGGGTAAGGTGGTTCACACAGCCTATCTAGATCTCACCAAGGCTTTTGACACCATCCCCCACTGTGGAATTGTAGATAAACTCACTAAACTAGGTATAAATCCCTATGTCACAAGATGGGTTGCCAACTGGCTCACTGACAGAACCTACACTGTGAAAGTAGCAAACTCCAAATCTGACTTTAGACCAGTGAAAAGTGGAGTACCACAGGGTTCAGTCCTGGGTCCTCTCCTGTTTGGTATCTACTTTTCTGAAGTACAGGCTAGCACAGAAGGTCTTTGGCTAATGAAGTTCTCAGATGACTGCAAACTAGGAGCCATAATCGAAACTCCTAATGATGTGGACATCCTACAAAAGGGCCTCATGGAGACAGATGCCTGGTGTCAAAGCCATGGCTTCAAGCTCAATGCCAAAAAGTGCATTGTCATCCCCTTTGGTAAAAACGCTTTACCCATGAGCTACCACATAGGTGGTAGTCTACTTAACACCAAAAATTTGATACCTTGGGACACAGGTGGACAGTAGTCTCTCCTTTGATAATCACATCACCACAGTAGTCAGGAAACCCTCCTATGTGGCACACCTCATCACAAAAGGTTTCTCATCCAGGAAAAAAGAGGTCATTGTTCCCCTCTACTCGTCACTCATTAGACCCATTATGGAGTACAGTGCCCCTTTTGGTATGTACCTTACAAGACATCTACAACTGGAAAGGCCACAGAAATACCTCACAAAGAGGATTATCCACCTCAAACAGATGCCCTACGCAGACCGTCTCCAAAAACTCCAGCTTTACTCTGTTGCATATCACCTACTCAGAGGCGATCTCTGCGTAACATACAAAGCTATGTCAAACCCAAAGCTGTTGGACATGCTCAACTTAAAGAAATCCCAATCCCTCTGAGCTACACGGTCTAGGGACCTAAACCCTGTCACTACAATAAACAGAACATGCTGGAGGGATAGATTCCTGTCCCAGAGACTTCCCATAGTCTGGAATAAACTACCTATCTATATCAAACAAAGCTCCTCATTAGCACTCCAAGAAAAATCTTGATGATTGGATGGGAAATAAGAAATTCACCCCGAGGATCACCTCTGTGGCTCTGCTCGACAGGTGCACAGGAAAATAATTTTCTTGGCTGGCGAAAGCCAGAGTACCTTTTTGTCTAGGCTTATATAGGCCCTGGGGTCAATAGCCTAGTACCTACCTATGAACCTATGTCAAAATCAGAGATGTCCTTTAAAATGATACAGTGGATGTATTGGTGTGGGATCCTCAGGGTATGAAGATATATGCCCTAAGAGGTGCAGAAAACAAAGACTTAACAGTGTTATGCATAAGATGAATCACTCTATGTGATGTGTGAGGGCTAATACCAAAGCCCACATGACTCGTTGAATTGTCAGCTATGTAAAAATTATGTATGCAGAGGTTATTCTACCTCTTTGCAGTGCACTGATGAAACGGCACTTATGTATGGGTTGTAGATTTTTACCTCTTTCCTTATGAAGGGCATCAGGTAAATAGAATCAGTGCAAGAAAAAAGAGATCTTGAAATTGCTGGAATAGTTCTACTGGCAAATACAGCATTTATATATAGGATGTAAAATGCATGGCAGACATTAACCAAAAGGCTCTTGCTCAGCAAGGGTAAGGTAGTCCATAAACTGGGGCAAAGAGCAATTACACAGTGAATGGACCTCTGAAGGAAGCCTGCACGGAGAAGTAATACAGCAGCTAGTAGTACCAATGGCCTACTGATAGGCACTTCTGGCCATATCTCATCATATTCCCTTTTTGGGCCATTTCAGTAGGAAGTGCACAAAAAGAAGGCTTATGCAGAATTTTTGTTGGCAAGCTACTGTAAAAGATGTGAAGGGGTTCTACAATATGTGTGAGTAGTGCCAGAGTATTAGCAAGGCAAGACATAAAGCTAAAGCTGCTTTGATACCTTGGCCAATTACTGAGGAAATCATTCAGAAGGTTCCTGTGGAAACTGAAGGGCCTGTTAGGAAGACAAGCTTCACAGTTAAGAAGTATATCCTGGTGATGGTGAACTATACTACTAGATACATTAAGACAGTGTCTCTGTCTTCCATTAAGGCAGACAAGGTGGTAAATCCTCTGTAAGAAATTTTCAACAGAGAAAGTTTTGCAAGAGAAATGCTGACACAGAGATATGCCAGTTTCAAGTCAGAGCTGTTGGCCTGTTTGTAAATGTATTACTAGGTAAACACTTAAAGACTTCTTCAAGTATCCAGTGACAAATGGTCTGGTGGAGCCATTTAACTTCTGACTAATGTTGTGAATATATGAATAACAGTTCAAGTGGGAGTGGGAAAAATACCTGCCATATCTCCTTTTTGCATAGAGTGATGCCCCAGGAATCCACATGATTTTCACCCTTTGAATTGCTGTATGGTTACAATGTAAAGGGGCTTCTGGATTTAATTCATGATGAGTGAAAGTCTGACTATCCTTCACATAAGAAATACATTGCAGAAGGTGTCCTAAACTTCAGAACCATATTTGCAGAGTTCATGGCAATTGCACAAATGCCTGACACAAACACAATGGTAAAATATCTTATATTACTGGACAGATAGGGCCAAAGAGTGTTTTTCTGGGCAAAAGTGCTGATGCTTATTCATGCTCTATACAATAAACTGGAGGAAGCATGTGATGGTTCTTTTATTGTTGTGCGAATGGTAGCGATGTTAGTTAACTGCATAAATGAGTTGTTAGGCAGAATGAAGAACACAAATTCCACCATGTAAACATAATGAAGGCTTAGCATAGTACTCAGTATCTTCATTGGGTTACAGGAGGAATTACATGGGGGTCTTGTGGTTCACCTTCACTGTAAGGCTACATTTGATATCTCAGTGGATGAGGCAGCTCTGACCAATCCAGATTCAAGAGATCCAGGCAGTACTATAGGAGTTAGGGGACATGCTCACTTGTAAGCTAAAGTGCTCCCATTGCCTCGAGCACCATTTGGACATGGGCTCTCAGTGGTCCATCAGACAGGTCTCTTATAAAGTGTCTGAGTGAACCAAGTAGATACTGGGAGAGAAACTGCAGGATATACTGTTTCTCTGGGCTAATCCAGGAAGAAAGAGGTTAGCATGCAGAGCAGACAAAATAAAGGAAGTAGAAGGGTTGTTAAGGGGGAAGAGAATAGAAAAGTCAACATTTGCTGCCACCTCAGGCTGAAAATAAATAGAGAGATTTAACTTTTAATAGACAGAAAGATTGGAAAGTGATGCTAGTGGAAGGAAAAAGAGTAGAACACTCAATGTGATTTCCAAGCATCAGACATAAGTATAATACTCACATACTTGCATACCCAGCAGCAGAAATGTATGCAAGGAGGATACAGATTAAAGTAATATGCTTATATTAACTATATCTTGTGAATGACTGCACATTTAAGCACTGAAGTACAAGGCGTGCTTAAACCAAAGGACCAATCCCAAGAACAGCTCATTGAACATGATATTTATGGCCTGATAAATACAATCAGTGGTGTAGCTCTAGAAAAGAGGGGAAGTGGTTGTCAGCAATTGTTACTACCTCAACCAAACAGACACCCGACTGACAATCCTTTTCATCACATAAAACCATTATCATTTTGTGTCAGAAGTTCACAGATCAGTGACTTATTAGTGAACACAACCATTCCATATAACAATCAACTCCTTGCAGAATGAAAATGTATTGAAGCTTACCTCCTGTTTGTAAATGGTTCAGTAAAGCTACTTTTCATGTTCATTGATGTGTCTCAATATAAAGCACTCTGCTCCACTTCTCTCATACTGCTAATCAAACCTCTGATTTCCACCACAAGTTTGTCTTCAAATCTACATAGGCAGGCATCTTTGTAATATGCACTCCTCCCAGAAAGTGCACCTTTTGGAGCCATCCCTCAGATTTTAGTCATTTGTAGTATAACATCCACTTTTTAATTAATATCACTTATACATCAGAAGATAATGTTTTACAAAAATTTGTATTAACAATAATTACTACTTAACCACAGATCCTTAATACATGTAGCTGGAGATATGCTAATATTATATATTAGGGCCACTAATTCCACATTGAAATTTCTCAAATAGTGAAGCACTTGTTTCAGTCTCTTGATGTTTTTTACGGTGCTGCTCTTCAGATATCAGGCTACTTAGCATAGTAATGAAATGCCACAGTTACAGAAAGCACAGTAGAAAAAAATGGATAAGTACATACTGATCATTCCAAACAGACACACACAAAATAATTAATGAAATAGAACAAAATTGTTACATAGATGCAGATAAAACATTTTATTTGAACAGTATCTTTCACTCACACTCTGAAAGCTTCATCAGAAATAATAAATTCATATTCTCTATGATCAGTCTTGTGACAGTCAACAGACAATTTTGAACTAAAATGTCTAATCCTTGGGTGGTCATATTCTTAAAACAGTGACAGGCTCAAGATTCTATAACACACAAACACAGACCCTCACAGCTTCAAATCTTTAAATATACCTACTTTTTAGGTTAAATAAACATGGAGAAGATGGAGACAGGGGAAAACAAATATAAATCTTACCTTTTCCTATTCTCTGACTGCATAATGTAGTCACTGTGTGATCTAAGCAATTCCAGTGCAGGAAAGCACTGACAACAGGAAACTTGAAATCATCCTGTTTTTACACTCTGGAATTTGTAGTTCTAGACTGAAATAGCAAGGGTTACTCAACAAATGAATTTCAAATGCAATTGTTTATTACTTAACATTATCTAATAGAAATGAAGCAGCAAATCCTGTGCAAAAAAGTCAGTCATTAAATTATTGTGGTCTACTGCTAGCAGTGAATTTCCACTTATTCCATTATATAAACCCATGGAAATTCTAGTGTTTAGTGTTGTCTGCTACTTTAATTCTTCTAATAACAACTGACTGTTTGCATCCTTACCATTTCTATTGCTCTTGTACTTAATTATTTACAGACTGGTTAGAAGTGACCTGATGCTAATATATAAATGCGTAAACAATGGCATTTTGACAAAACTATTAGGAATTGAAGTCACACTCAGTGAGAACCAAAAACAGTTGCCTATATATTAATAAGCCTGTTTATAATAGAGGGGAGATAATTTCATGGAAGAACTGGCAAACTTTGTAATTGCCTACCCTTCAACATTAGAAGGGTTAGAAGTTTTTAAATATTTAAGTGTGCAATGGATAAATGGTTTGATGGGGTGTATAGTTAATCTTTGCAACTCGTGTTAGGTACCTGTCTCTGGTAGCTTGGAGTTTGAAACAAAAATCATTGAATTAGGACTTAATCAGACTATTATTCCTGCACTACTATTTAGCATGATGTATAATGGGTTATCATTTTTCATTTGAGATCACCCATAACTTGATTTAATTCTAGAGGTGCAGCAGAAATCAAGGCTGTAGTCAGCAGATGAAATCTTACTCGTTCCAAGCATAGTGCAGTTATCCCATTTGCAGATCTCAACTAATGTTTACACCAACTTGATCTTTTTAGTGAGGAAGAAATTGTTGGCATTTCTTCTGGTTTAATACTTTAATGTGTCCATCCACACCACTATCTATAAAGACTAAACAGTATTCTAACATTACTTTTCCTTGTACACTGCCATTGTATGTTTCTGCTTCCTAGCCTAGTCTGAATAATTACCATATTATATTATATTCAGAAGTCATAGCATTTCTATCGTTTCAGCTCAATAATGTACTCTTTAACTAAAGATTCAATTTTTTGTCAATATTTTAAGAAAATTTGCTTTGTAATACTTCTGAAGATTCCAGTTTATTGTCCTTACTGAATGTCTTTATAAAATACTATATTTTAATTCTTATGCCACTTTCAGTATGAGAGCAGCCTCCTTGTGCTGTACCTATGGCTGCATTTCAAGTAGAAGAGAAGGTGTATGACAAACCATCACAAATCATCTTGAACTTTATCCTAGCAAAACCAAAAGCTATCAAGATTGAGAAAAATGGTTTATATCATTCAGCTTCACTACCTACTAGATGATATATTCAGAGTTTGCACCACCTTTAAGAAAGTGGGAAGAATCCTAATTATAATCCTCTTGCTGTCTGCAATGAAAGTTTTACATTATGGCTAGTTATTTTCTCATGTCTCAGTTTCCAATTTCTGCACTCTCTTCTATTTTATTTCTGTTCATTCAGAACTACAGCTGTCAGCTCTACATCTAAGCAAATGTATCCGCTCACAAAGCAATGACCATAATTCTGTAACCAGTTGAATAAAAACTAGCCAGCCAGAATTGGACCCTAACAAAGTTAGTCAAAAGCTTGTCTCAGAATTTCTAGCAGATTTGTAAGAGGAGGAAAGTAATCCAGTGTGATGGTCTCTACCCCAGGCTACTAATCAAGGAGCCTCCTCAATCCTCACCACTGGCACTGGTGAGCGATGGCCACTTGGAGCAAAAATGGATAGACACTATTTTCAGATGCAGTTGTTTGCACCAAGCACAATTTTCCTTAAGAGCACACAGGGAGCACACTCTAGACCTGGAGCTGGACTCTCTGTCTCTCTCTCCAGGTCCCAAACAAGACTCCACATTGACTGCTTTGGAGCTCTGTGTCCCTGTTCCAAGTACTGACACACACACTCTTGGAATTTAATCTTCACACATACACACACACACGCACACAAATGCACACAAATGTGCACACACACACACACACACACACACACACACACACACACACACACACACACACACACACACACACACACACACACACCTGGGAAAGGCTGGCACAGATTTATCAGCTATGCCCCTCTGCCCAGACTTTAAGGTTATTACTCTGTCACCAGTCAGCTAATCTAAGGATCTTACAAGGCGGGTAACCAATTATACTGAGTAAAATTAATACTAATATAAATGGTAGAGTTTGTTTAATGCAGCAAGGCTTTTAGTAGCAGCCACAGGGTCAATAAAATAAGCATAAGTACTCTCAAGATATTAAAAGTATTCTCTAAATGACCAGCCACAATACAAGGTATGGAAATATTTAATAATAAATAATAGAATAAAAAAACATGAGCATACTTAATATCTAGTTACAATAAACACCGCAGTTTCAATCACAGGGAATATAAAAAAAAAATAGCACAGCTGGATAGATTCACACAGATACAGAAAAACAGTACTTAACCAGCCTCACTATATTTTCCTGACTAATGTAAAAAAATGACTATTCCTTGGTTGCTTACTAAAACAAGACAAGATGAAGTGGGTTGAGTTGCTTACTACAGCAAGGCGAGATGAAGTGCATGGTCGTGTGAGATATCTATGAGAGATCTTTCCTGTCAGGATGCAAAATGCTGCTGTGAAAGTTCTGGAATATCTATCACCAATATCTAAACAAAAATCATTTCAGTGCTGGTTATAGAATGACATCACATCTGGTCACCTGACTCTGGTACAATACACACCCAGAGCTTTGCTAAGATTTGTTTCAGCATCTGTAAGCTATAAAACAATTTCAAAAACTTCCACCCTTCTAGGATAGCATTAGTTCACCCCTAAGAAAAATACAGTAAGAGTCTTAGTCCTGTTTTTCCCATTACTATTTGTTTCTGGCTGCAATCAGACCTGTAAGATAAAAATCTTTATGGTCTAAACCAACCCATTTCATTTTCAACTTATTTTTCAAAATTAGCTGGTGTAAGACTAACATCTTCCCTTCTAGAATTCTCTGTTAAAACATATATATTTAATCACTTTTAATAATAGTGTCTGATGTACATGTATATCTTTTTCTGTCCAGCAGGACTTACTGTTGATGCATTTTTAATACAAGCAGCTTTACAAATACGTTTTTAACACAAACATCTGTACAAATCAGTGTGATAGTCAAATGACATACAATTCTTTACCAAACTCCAGCTAGGTAGGTTGGCATATGTTACACATGCACTGCCCTACTCTCCCTGGCACAGATGGCACTACCTCATATCATCACATCCAGTAACAAATATTTATCAGTGATTTAAGTTCAACGGGACTGATCTTGTCCTTTTTATTAAAGGACCAGTCCTGTCAGGAAGAAGAAGAAGTGGGTCATTTTGCACTACATTTCAGACTTTGGACTATCTTATTGTATTGTTGTTAGCAATAGGGAGCCTGCCTTAGGATTTCTGTTATGTGAATACATCCCAAGGAAATAGACAAGTAAAAGTAAATGACTGCTTTATAACTCATTATAAATATTACATATATTTTGCTGTTAGCAGTATTTACAACATCCATTTTTGAAGATGGTGAATTGTATTACACGTGTATGTTAAATGAAGATTATCTGATTTCTAAGAAGCAGGCATTCTTTGCATATATAGATTTCCTTAATATCCATGCTAGTCTGTTTTATTTCACATTTGCACCTGGATGTATGTCCTTCAGCCCATCTGGTGTCTATCTGCACCCCTAGTCTGCCTACTACCCTATGACGAGTGTAGTATCCTACTTTCATTTCTTAAAAGTCTGCAACAGGCACAAGTAAAGATGATGAAGACAAGAGGTTACCACTTATGGTGCTACAGCAGTGAACAGATTAAAGACATTAATTCTTATATTTGTTATTCCCTGAATGACACTGGGAATGCAGTGACACACTGTGGGAGCAGAATGTGCTCTTCATCACCTCCAGCTTTAAAACATCCATTAGCAGCAACATAATGTATAGCACATGTGCCTTCTATAACACAGGATGTATCCCAAGCTACCATGGGGGGGGGGGGCTTTAGCCTAAATCACCTAACCAGCCCTCTCATTATGAATGAGCAGATTCACAGTCACTCATTCTCACCTCTCTAAAGCAAATTTGACTGGCATCTAGGCCCCAGTGGGAATTTTAATCACTAGTAGTGTGGCCATGAATAAAATCCTATTTATTTATTTACCCTTCATTGACCATATTAGTCCCACTGAGCCAACTGCCTCTTTTTAGGAGACATCTGAAGTGGCATTCATACTGACTAGAAGAAATGTGGCCAGTGTACCAGGGAAATGCCTTACTATTTTCAGTAGATGGCACAGGAGAGCATTTCCAGATTCTTCATGGAGGGAGAGGACAGCTTGACTTCAGAGTGTGAATTTTTACCTAATTTAAGAACGATGACTCCTGCTTCTGAAAAGACAGAAGGCAGCACTCCTGATTATCAGCAACTTGTGTTGGAGGAAGGTGGTTTACCCTCATAGATTTTGCATCAATTTATTAATGTAGCAGACCCACCTGGCTTGGACTGTAAGAAGCACTTTAACTGATGTCAGCCAATAGGACAGCTGAAAGGAATTATGCTTCTGTGGTAGCAGCGGTGGTGGAGAGGATGAAAGACAGATTTTTGGTCCAAAAATGGCCTTTTGTTCTGATTTCAGCAAAAGCTAAAAAGATGGCAGATCATTTTGTGTTGGACTCTTTCGTAATACCATTGGGCTTTAAGGTAACATATCTATATATATATATATATATAAATATATATATATATATATATATATATATATATATATATAGATATATGTGTGTATATATATATATATATATATATATATATATATATATATATATATATATATATATAAATAAATATATATATATATATATATATATATATATATATATATATATATATATATATATATATATATACTGTATTTCTTGTTAGGCACTTTTTTCTGAACTGACCTTTGAGACTTGCAGTTTGTTTAATTCTTTTATTGTGAAATTGCATGGTAAACTGCATATGCATCTTTGGAATGAGTATGTTTTTTGTTGGGACTTTCTCTGTTGTTAGGAAAAGTATGTTTGTGTAATTTTGAACTGATATACCACTTATATCTGATCTAAGACTATGTTTGTCTGTTTTATGTTCTGCTGTAAATAGTGTCATTAAGATTTTTGATGAGCGTAAGATCTGGACGTATGCATAGGAGGTGTGGGTTTCTTTTAAGAAACATAATGCTTTTTCACAACATGTTTTCTTTGTGATTAAAATACATGGGGTTAGAGGCATTGTATATTTAGCTGGAAAGCCAAAATGCATTTTTAATGCAGATGTGATGCCCATCTGATTGCTGATGGTCCAAAAAAACAATGTTCTTAGTGTGGTCAGTTTGAGCAAAATGTTAAATACTGTGATTAATTTGTTCAAAATGCTCTGTAAAATATTATGCTTTATTTGATTTTTTTTTTGGGGGGGGGTGGATTGTAGCTATTGAAGCTGCTGGGTGAACGTGTTCAGCAGATAGTCCAGGAATTCAGGAGGATGTTAAGCTGGTGGGGACTGCCTGTGTGGATGCACCTGTGGTAAACTAAGAAGTTTTCAGTGAGGAGTATATGGAAGCTCCTGTTTCTATTGATGCCAAGGGTGGGTGTGGGTGCGGGGGGGTTCACTGTTCCACATGTTCCCAGGAGAGCGCTACTTGAGTTGAAAGTCAAGAAGGAGTCATCTTTGGTATTTCTATTTCTTCCCTGGATGGCTAGTCCAGTAGATGTATAGGGTTCTTTGGTATTAGATAAAAAAATAAACAATAAAAAAAAAAAGAAAAAATGTAAACACATGAAAGTAAGTAAAACAAATACCGGTACTATGAAACACATGTGAGGTTCGTCTTAAGGTTTATTGTAAAATCACTAAGTGCTTTTGTCTTCAAAAGATCAAGGCTTCATCAGAGTAAAGAAAAACAATCACATTGGCTTTAAATACTCATAACTGTAAATCGATTAAACCCAAAGTACAAATTTAAAGTGATGTACTAATACTGTCTTAACAAAAACACATTGAGAATAAAAATGGCATTCTGCCAGTTATACAATAACAAAATGAATTCACCTATTAAAATATCCATAAAAATATACAACGTATAAATAGTTTTATTCAGTTAAAGTATATATAAAAAATATATATCAAGACTGTAATAATTCCTACAATTAAGAGTCCCAACAGCTGTCTACATGGTTCCTGCTCTAAGTTTTTAAGATTCCCACAAGGGAACAAGAGTCATTTAAACCAGGATTTTTAGTTGCATCTAATGTGAACTGCTATAAGGTTTCTTTATGCTCACGAATGCTTTTACTGTCACCTTCTCTTTCATTAACAAAAATCTTATTAATAACAAAAAACAGGAACCTCTTAAAATCAGTACATATAACAGCATATCTAAATATGACATTCACTGATTTTTTTGTTTTTGATATCGTTAACACATTCCCCTATGCATTCTTTCAACCTTCTAATGGCGTTTCTTACATAAAACACCTGACAAGATGTACAGATAGCTAAATAAACCACCATTTTGGTGTTACAATTACATTTGCCATGACAGCAGATACTACACTTGTAATCAGTGACTATAACGTAAGATCCATCATTTATGTACTTGCAAAACTTGCACATACCACATTTTACTAACATAGACCCAACAGTGTTTGGTTTACATAACACATTATTCTCTAACCATCCTTTGATACTTTTATCTCCACTATATATTATCCGTGGGGAACTACCCAATCTGTCTTTAATGTTATAGTTATTTTTCTTGGTTGTGTCTTTTGTTTAATTGTTTTACATGCCAATACTACTGTAATTAAATGCATTCAGTGATTCATATCTTTGTTTATCTGCATGCTTCTCTTCCAACAGTGCTAGCAGGATACCTTAACTTTGCTTGATGAAAATGAGCCTTGAGGCATTGATGCCAAAGTTTGTCTTACTCTTTTCATGGAGTTTTTACTTTGCTTAGGGGCAGTTAAGGGGCATAATTATAGTAGATATGTTTTTGCCCACACTACTGTTTGTAAACCTGGCCTAGAACCTATCCAGGAGTGCAAACTACTGGACCCCCCCCCCAGTCAGGGCAGCCCTCTTAACTCTACTATTCATCTCCCAGCCTTTCCTCACCCTGTTTTCCCCTTGGTAATGCCACTCACTCTTCCACTCTTCCTTCACTCTTGGCATAGGGATAAAATAATGTGTGTTAAATGTAACTGCCAAGCTCTGTTAACTGAGATATTAGCTCTGTACCTGGTCAAACAAAAGTGATTTATTGTTCCTTGCTGTGCTCTCAGCTAGATGAATAAAATGCTGCTGACAGTATGTGTGTAATCTGAGTGGTTGCTGAGATATTGTAAGTTGTTTACAAAATATTACAAATATAATAGTTACTGTTTAAGTCCTAGAACCTAAAGAATATTGCCACTGTAAAGACAGTCTGTGCTGAAGAGTTTGCCATGTATACTTCTTTCTTAACCACTATGGTTCCAGAGATATGAACATTTGCTTGAAATGTGAGGACATAATTTGATTCTGACATTGGAAGTTACTGTGCAAACTTGCTGAGCTCCAGTGGAGTGAATGAGTTAATACAGTAGAATCCATCCTTCACTGGGTATCTCATACCCTCCCCAAAGAAACAATTATACTAGGGGACTTTAACCTAGACTGGTTTACCTGCAACTCCCCCTCCCCACTAACCATGTAAACCTTCACTACATTTCTTAATTAATCCATACTTTCAACAGAACAGGTAAATCAACCAAGAAAGACTCAATACTAGACTGGATCCTTACAAACCATCCTTACCTATCACACTATTCTGGTTCCCTCCCTGAAACCCTTAGCAACGACCTTCCTACATTTGTGTTTAGACAGCAAGTTAAACCAATAAAAACAACCTCCCTTAAACAAATTCGTTATACAAAGAATTTCAAACCCCAAGACCTCATAACTGCTCTAATTCACTGTAATTGGACACCTCTGTCAGATTTCGCACTTGACAATGCTGTAGATTACTTTAACTGTACTTTCCTGAGCATACTAAATCATCTTGCCCCTACCAGAATAATAATATCAAAGTCCATCTATGCCCCCTGCCTCATCAAAAGTACTTGAATTTTCCTAAAATATAGAGATAAGGCATGGAAAGTGTGGCTTCACAACAAAACTAATGCAAGCAGACAGATATACCTTGAAGTAAGAAACAGGTCTAAAAAAGAAATAAAAACGGACAAGAAAAATCACTACTCAGACATCCAAACAAAACACAAATCTAACCCTCAAAATTTCTGGGCAGCCATCAATAAAATCCTACAACCAAGGAAAAACAGTATTCCATCCCCCAAATATCAGTACCACCATAGATGGTACTGCCACTCAAGTTAACCAATACTTCACAAAGTCCATTCTAAACCTCACAAATACCTGTTTCTCCACAGCATATCCTAATCCAGTGCCTCAAAAACAGATCAAAACTTCTCTCTACAACCAGTACCAACCAAAACAATTTATAACTACTTAACAAAACTTAAACCCACAACTCTAGCAGCTGATAAACTCCCACCGGAATACCTCAATATCACAGCCAAGGCCATCTCTTATCTTGTCTCTCTGTTAATGAATAGGTCATTCTCTGAACAATGCATCCTGACCCTCTGGAAAATTTCACACATAATACCGCTTCATAAAGGTGGCAACTCAACCGAACTATCAATTCGACCAATCTCCATACTATCCCCCCCCCCCCGTCAAAAATTCTAGAGAAATGCATGCACTCCAAAATCCTAAACTGTCTCCTAACTAATAATCTCCTGGCCAACACACAACTCTGTTTCCCACCCAGTCATAGCACCACCACAGTCCTTATTAGCTTTTCCAACTCTATAAATCAACAATGGAATGACAGTAACCTAGTCTCCACTATCTTTCTCAATCTTTCCAAAACATTTGACACCATCCCCCATTCCAAACTCCTAACTGTACTCTCAAAACTCAAACCAAATAACTCCACACTATTATGGGTCAAAAACTATCTATCTAACCATCAACAAGCTGTAAAATGGCAAAACTCTCTATCACCTCTCCTCCTAGTAACCTCCATCCTTAAACTTCTCTTCACAGTATTTACCAATGACCTTTACAAAGCCACCCTCCATGCCAGTCTGGTCCAGTATGCTGATGACTCCACACTAATCTGCTCTGCCCTGCTCTCTTCAACGTCTGCAGAAAATTACCCAATAATCCTTTACTGTCATAGAAACATGGTTATCTGACTCACAACTAATACTTAACCATAAAAAACACAACTGATGCTATTTCATCCCTCAAAAGCCACAGACCCCATTCCCCCATTTAAAATAATCTCCTCACACAATAGCCCCAACTCACCAGTCTTGCAAACCAAAGTATTAGGAGTTATCATAGATAACAACATGAAATTCAGCAAACATATAACACAAACAATAATAAAAGTCCATAACAAACTTGGCACCATCTACAGATGCAGAAACTACCGCACCAATAACAGTAGAACCACCATCGCAAAAACCTACCTGCTCTCTACTGTTCTCTATGCTTCCCCTGTACTAACCAACCTAAACACAGGAGACTTAAATAAATTAACCAGCCGTTATAACAAAATTGCAAAGTTTGCTACTGACTCAGCTTTCAGGACCCATCATTCCCTAGCTCTAAAACAACTATACTGGCTGGAACTACCAAACTTACTAACCTATAACCAGCTTACAATTGCACATCAGATCAAATACCACTCCACAAAAATTCCAGCTGTACAAGGCCTACTAAATCACTATAGTAACAATCATCTTCTAAGATCCACTAACAAAGCGTTAGTTGAAATACCCAGAAGCAGGAATTGTTCAGGTGACTCCCTGTACTCTAGTGTCATTGCAAAAATATGGAATGCCCACTTTCTAGAAATCCGGATCTTACATAATAAATATAACTTTAAAATCCTTCTCTGGTCCTACTTAACCAGCTCATGGAAGTG